>NW_028232837.1:2500-20000 GCF_057557595.1 Rhyacophila brunnea
AACCTAACCTAACCTAACCTAACCTAACCTAACCTAACCTAACCTAACCTAACCTAACCTAACCTAACCTAACCTAACCTAACCTAACCTAACCTAACCTAACCTAACCTAACCTAACCTAACCTAACCTAACCTAACCTAACCTAACCTAACCTAACCTAACCTAACCTAACCTAACCTAACCTAACCTAACCTAACCTAACCTAACCTAACCTAACCTAACCTAACCTAACCTAACCTAACCTAACCTAACCTAACCTAACCTAACCTAACCTAACCTAACCTAACCTAACCTAACCTAACCTAACCTAACCTAACCTAACCTAACCTAACCTAACCTAACCTAACCTAACCTAACCTAACCTAACCTAACCTAACCTAACCTAACCTAACCTAACCTAACCTAACCTAACCTAACCTAACCTAACCTAACCTAACCTAACCTAACCTAACCTAACCTAACCTAACCTAACCTAATGTAGGCCTCCGAATCCTCGGCTAGCTCCGGGCCTGGAGTGGAGGTACATTCGAATGTCGGAAGAACAGGTAGGCACAATATTATAGCCAAATAAAAAGAACTATTCACTGTATCAAGTCAATTTATTAGGTTCCGCGACCACCAGAAGTTATAAAGTTCGAATTATGAAGGTCGGAAACCACAAAATATTAAAAAAAGTCTTATTTATTATATAATAACTAATTATATAAACCAACACATTTATTATTTAATTATTTAAGAACTAATTTATTTTTTTATCGGTAGGCGAGATTACGCGAGCACGGGGCACTGTGTCGAAAAGGTTGGAAACCCGGTCCAATAAAACAGAAATTATAACGCGGATGAAATGGCTAAGTCGCTGCCTGACACTTCGCCTAACGGTCAGATTGACAGTAGGTATAGGGGTGTAGGTATCAACCGGTAGGTATTATGGACCTCAGCGAGTACCTCCCCTCAAGTCCCTCGAAGACTTGTATATCGAAATGTGAGAAAAATTATACCGCCGACCGTCGCAGGTTCGGGGTAGTAAGAGCAGAAAACGACTGATGCTGGATTCTAAAATCACGGGTTTTTATACAGATCTGACCGATTTCATCCCCTTGTCCAACGTTTCGGGGGGTGCGAAAATCTGTAACGGTTTCACTATGAAGATCGGCGGAAATCGTGCCGTGGCCGATTATCCGCAACATCCATGTGAAAACCGGTTACGCCAAATTATAGGTCTTAGGCGGCACCTCCTGATGGGCGGAACCGCCCTCGCGTCACTTACGTTTTTCTGGTACCTCCTGGTACTGAGAGTACGTACCTTCAGAAGCAGTAGCGCCTTGTTTCCGGCCCAGCCAAGCGAAAAATGTCCGTACGAAGGAGTGTCTGGTATCGGCGGATTCGTTGTCAAATCGCCTATCGATACAGCACACCCCCCGCGTGGTGACACTCCTCATGGCTGAGAGAGGGCCGTCACAGAGGCGGCCGGCCCCGTGGGCTCTAGCGGCGTGACGGTGCCTCTCACTCAGAAACAAGGGCACTCCTGAGTTAGCCTGGATGGTAAGGCTTCATATGCCAGTGGTCAAATTGGCATATTCGTGGCACCAAGCCTACGATAGCGCATACCAATCCTTCGGCCAACTACCGTTGGAGGGCCAATCTTTGAGGCACTCCGACGGCCTGAATACCTCCTCGACGTTGGTCTCAGAATATGAAATCGGTAGGTCATTAATTTATTTATAACATGAAAGTTTAATATTAATTGATATCTAGAGGGAACGTTACTTAAATTGAATATATCTGCGTGCCTGTCGCGCAATCTTTCCTACCTTAACATCTAATACAGCTCGGTGTCGCCACCGGCACATACTTACGACTAGTTGACGGATGTTATTCCGTCAACCAGACATATAGGCAGCAATAATTGTTTAGTACATACTCATACTCCGCCGATCAAAGATTTCCCGCGCCTTATTCCAGTACGCGGTCTCCTTGATCGACCAAAATCATCGATCCGATTCTCCCGTCGCGCGTGAGCGTGACGCCGTCATATACGCGAGCGAGAGGGGCTCTGTCTCTGCAGAGTGGCAAATCGGATCGCGAAATCGGTTTCAAACACGTACGACAGAGACGCCGTCGTACGTCAGAGCAGGAAAGCTGCCGGAATACCGATTCGGAAACGCCGCGCGCGGAACAGCCGTAGCTATTACAAATCGAATTTTAGTATGGAAATTGATTACGCGGGATCGTGATTGAAATCGGATCGATGGTTGCCCTACGTGTTGCTATACTTTGTGATTGCACATATGTGCAAATGGAAGTTTTCGCAACAGGACCTATGAGCATATGTTAACAATCATTGCGCCTCGTACGTGCGCTGCGTGGTGACATCGAGCTATTACAATACAACTTAATTACCTTATTTACTATGTACTATAACGCCCATCCATAAGTCTCCTTTTATTATTCTCATTAGTCCTTGCATGTTGTTACATTATTTTATCTATTACATCACAATTTATATTTCATATTTACACTTACAATTCAGATCATATTTTCCATCCTATTTAATTTAATTATCCCCTTATCTAAACATATTTAATTCAAATTTTTATCCTATACTTTATTACCTATTACCTATACTCATGGTCAGTGACCGACTTATTCATCCGCAGTTCACCCTGAGAAGTCGTGGGACCTGTCAGAGCAAACTGCGGGACTTATACACATGAAATATGTCGCATGCTTTTGTTCGGCCTTGCCGGGGTCGTCATCCTTACGCCGGTGGCGCATTGACTACCAGGGTCAGACCGAGCGGCTGGGGAGCACTACTCCTTATGGGAGCGCCCCCCACAGGGGCGGAAAAATCAGTGCGTGACAAATCCCCCCAACCAAAGCAAAACCACCGCCAGGATCTGACCTCAACTAGCCACCGGCCCCCCCTCGGCTCCGCCTCACGAAACAAAACATGCTCAAAACAAAAAAATTAATGATAAAACGTACAAAAGAAAATACCTAAAATAATTCGTAACGCTACGGCATGCACATGACAGTGAGGGGTAATTATGTTTTATATTTATTATTTGCCCGGAGTCGGGTGCAAGAATATGGGAGAAGAAAACAAAGAGAAATTTTATACAATGCAATTATGGATTAGAGAATAATTCATTCCCGGGCTGCTGGTGACGAAATAGTCTGCCTGTTACCCTCCTGACGAGGAGTGTTGGTCAGGACAAGAGCTTAAGGAAGCATCCTTCCCCCAGTCCTTCGTCAGGGTTGGGCGTACAGGTTTCCCGGTGTGAGCCAGGCAGCCCGTTCTGGGACCTACAGATCATACGCCAGGGAGGTTCCCCCGGTCGTATCCTCGACGTCAGACGTACATATATGGGTTTATTTACAACACAAGCGGAAAAAAAAAGAAAGGACAAGAATTATACATGCGTGTTAGGGTTTAGTAACAAGACAAAGAAAACAAAAGAATTAATCGCCGTTCCGCTTCCTCCATTCCGACGTGGTGGAACCCAACTCATACCCGCGTGAGTACTCCGCTACCCCGGGCCTCGGTCCCCTTTCTGCGCGCGGTGTCTTTGCTGTCACGTCACGTAAGTGCTTTCAGTTGGAGAGCTTTACTGGGCGAAGGCGTGCACTCCTTCGTCCCATAGCTATTTGCCTTACGTGCGTGACTCTTCTTGCGCGCATCAGGATAGCGGTAGTAAACCACGGCGTATAGCTCGGGACTCCTACCGTACGTCTGCGGACGCCGGGAGAACGGACCCTTTTTGGCGCCGTTTCCCCGTGCGTCCCGCCAAGCGGAACTCTCGTCTGGGAGGCCTTGACCTGAAAGGGGCGTCGTCTAAGACGTCGTCCAACGCGTCCTTTCGGTCTCCAAGGCTCCTGCCGACACCGGGCACCATGGTGCCGTCGTCAGCTTCTGGGTTTTCTGGGGACGCCGGTCTTGGCGACGAGCGTCCCCTCGTATCGTACCCCATCTCCTCTGGGCGATACTCCCCGGATGGCGCGGGGTCGACTATGCCATCCACGCCATCCCCTCCTTGGGTTTCCCCAATCTCATCGTCCGTTTCGAAGTCGACTCCTCGCACTTCGTCTTCCGCTGTTGGGATATGCGACGGTCCGACCGGTTCGGTACCGTCACCCAAGATCGCGGAAGTGACGTCCGGTGGCGCTGGGGGCGTCACCGAATCGTCTGCCCTCTCGTCAGTTACCTCGGCTCCCGTGGCCACAGGAGGCAGATAACGTCGGAGTTGATCGACGTGGAATTTATAGGGCCTGCCACGTCGATTCACAAAGTATTGTGTTTGACCAACTTTCATTATGACCGTGTGTGGTCCACTCCATTTTGCATCTAGGCCGGCGCATGCGCCTGGCCTCTTCTTCGGGTGCTCCTTCGTATACACCCGGTCACCTGTCTCGAACGTCAGCGGACCGGTGGTCGGCTCGGTACCTCGCCTTCTGAAGTACGCCGCTTGGTTGGCCGATACCGCCGCGTTCATCTCCTCCCTATCTAGCCGGACCTCATCGTCGAGTTCTGTCCGCAGTGGGTTGCTGAAGTGTCCCGGTCGGCAGATCGGGAACCCCCATAGCACTTCCGCGGGCGAAAACCCAGTCGCGGCGTTCCTCCGGCATCGGAGATCGTACATAATGTCCGGAACGTGCAGATCCCATTTGTCATGGTCATTGCTCGCTAGACGGACACGGAGACCCTTTTTGATCTCCTGGTTTCGGCGTTCGGTGGGGTTACAGCGCGGCATATAAATCGCCGTTGTCCAATGCTTTATTCCCCATTTTTCCAAAGCCATACGCCACCTGGGATGATCAAATTGAGTCCCGTTATCCGTCAGAATCGCTCGCGGATAACCATAACGTTTCAGGATCTGATTTTCCACATATGGTAAGATCGCCGACACCGTCGCGGATCGCATCACGAAGGCTTCCACCCATCGGGAGAACATGTCAGTCATCACAAGCAAATATTTGTTGCGACGACTGGTCGTTGGGTATGGTCCCATCAAATCTAACGCCAGGATCTCCCATGGCCTCACTGCTTCCATATGCGACGTCTGAGGTGCCGGAGGTTGCGGGGCAGCCCTCTTCCGAGTGGCGCACACCTCGCAACTACGGACGTATCTTTCGACGTCACGCCGTCTCTTCTTCCAGTGATACCACTCCTTTATAGAGCGGTCGGTTTCCGCGGCACCTGGGTGCCCGCTCTGGTCGTGGTATACTCTCATCACGTCTTCCCTTGTGCCGGCTGGTACGACTAGCTGCGGATCCATCCGACTGCTAATCCTTACCAGCATTCCGTCTCTTACGGCTAGTCCGGCGGGTCGTCTTCCCGCATTGTCGGGAGAATTGAAAAGCGCGACTGTCGCCATAATGCGTGGGTCGGTCTTCTGCTTCTCAATTACTTCCTCCCGGATGTTTACCATGACTAGTAACATCGCCGTAGCTTCCGTTCGTCTCGTCGGTGCCTCAATACGGGCGCATTCCTCTTCCGGACTAAGAGTAGCACCCGCTGGTCCTTGCGGAAATCTTGAGAGGTGATCGGCTAGATGGTTCTCACTGCCGGGGCAGTGTTCGATCTCGAAATTGTATTCCGAGAGCAGAATCGCCCACCTAGCGAGCTTACCCTTCTGGTTCTTGGCGGTGTTCAACCACGTCAACGCCTGGTTGTCCGTTATCAATTTAAACTTTCTGTCTTCCAAGTAGCCGCGGTATTTGGTTATACCCCATACGGCGGCCATGGCTTCCAGTTCGTTAATATGATAACGAGCTTCCGTTTCGTTGACGCGCTTGCTCGCATAGGAGATGACATCGCGCCCGCCATCGTCCCGTGGTTGGAACAATACGGCCGCGATGCCATGTCCACTGGCGTCCGTCTGGAGGCAGAAGGGCCTCTCAAAATCGGGTCTAGCCAATCTCAAAGGCTGCTTTAAAGCGTCCTTTATTCGACGAAAGGCGACCTCCGCTTCGTCGTCCCACCGAAATCGCACAGTTGTGCGAAGCAGCTTCGTCAGCGGTACCGCCACCTCAGCAAAACGCGGCACGTATTCTCTGAGCCAGTTACACAGGCCCAGAAAAGCGCGCACATCTCGCCTCGTTTTTGGCACCGCAGCCGATTCCACTTCAGCAAGGTGGTGTTCCTGGGGCTCATTACCCGTCTCCGTGATATGATGACCCAGGTAATCCACAGCTTGCCTTCCAATCTGGCATTTCTTCGGGGCGACCCGCAATTCGTGGAATTGCAATCTTTCGAACACGAGCCTCAAGTGCTGCGCGTGCTCTTCCCAATTATTGCTGTACACAATAATATCGTCGAGGTAGACGAGGCAGATTTTGTTCACCAAACCAATCAGGATCTCTTGCGACATCAGGCGCTGAAATGCTCCCACAGCCTGCTTCAACCCGAATGGGAGGACGCGGAACTGGTAGCAGCCGCCGTCAGCTGTCGCAAAGGCCGTCAAAGGTTTGGTTTCTGGATGTAACTTGAGCTGCCAGTAACCATGGCGGAGATCCAGTGAACTGAATACCTTAGCGGTTCCTAGGTCCTTCAAGGTCTCTAGGATTAACGGTAGCGTAGTCGCCTCGTCCTCCGTCTGCGAATTCAGCCGCCGATAATCCACACAAAACCTTGTAGAACCGTCCTTCTTCGGTACCAGTACCACTGGGCTCAGATATGGACTGGAGCTCGGTTCAATCACTCCGTCTGCCATCATCTGCTCGACGTCTTCCTGTATCTGGCGTTTCTTTTGTTCCGACTGACGGAAGGGACCAAGACGGAACGGAGTGGGGTTCTTCAGGAAGACCCTCACTTCCGTTGTTCGACACAAGGGGCCGGTCTCTGCAAAACGGTCCGCGTAGTCCTCCAAGACTTTCGTCAAGGCGACGCGGGCCGAATCGGGGATTCCGGGCGCTAGTTCCGCTGTCTGAATCGGACCACCCGGTAAGGGCTTCCGAAGGGTCCTGCTGTACAGCGTCTGTCGCAGGTCGTCACCGTAGTGGATGCAGCGGCGCTTCATGTCGACCACCGCCTGCTGCGCCTCCAGCCAATCCAGTCCGATTAAAAATGGGACATGTAGGTCCTTGACTAGGAGTGCCTGCACCACTATCGGGCTATCCCGTAGGAAGCCCTTTACGGTGACAACCCCTTCGGTACGCAGTGATCCCCCCCCGGCCGTAACTAAAGATTGTGGTTTCCCACGCGGCACTATTTCCTGGAGGAATAGATCACTACGCAGCAAAGTGTGCGTCGCTCCCGTGTCAACGACGGCATCATACTCTTTCTCGTCTCCTTCTATGCGGAAAGGCAGTGTGAGAAGGTGGCCACCCCTTAAAATGGGAGTGGCCCCCCCCCAGACACTGTATACCCCCGCTGATGCTTCGTCGCCGACTACGGTGGCGTTCCGCACTGCCGACTCGCCATCGAACAGCTTCGCGTCGTCGCCGGTAGTTGTATTTACACTATCTATATTACACGTTTTATTTACAGGGTCATCACTTTTTACAGCACTTATATTATCAACACTTACACTAGCTATATCACACTCAACATTATAACATACATCGTTAATTAAAATACACTTATCACTATTTATTTTACACTTACGATTACTGGTGGCGGTATATGAATTATCGTTACTGACTTTAGGTTTTAGGCGGCCAGTCTCAGCCTTGCAATTCAAACTACGGGTTAAATACGATGTGCCAGAATCAGCTCTAAAACTACTGGGGTTAGTTAACACAGAGGGGCCGCCGCCAACTTTGACGCGACCCGAGCTACTTACTGTTCCGGTTGAGCTCTGCGTGGCTCGTGTGTTGCTGGAGCCTCGCCGGTCGCGTTCACTCGAGACGGACATTCGACACTTACCCTGCCCGTCGTCCACCTCCGTGTTGCTAACATAACCTAATTTTCCTAATTCTATCTTATTATAAAAGGTCATCGACCTGACATGGCCATTATTGTAACCGGGAGGTGGTGTCCCCCACCGGTTTGACCCGAGGGTCTCGGGGTTCGGGCTCCTTACGTCCCGAACTGAATGGCACATGGTACCAGTGTGCGTACTCGACGCGTTCGCTTCAGGGCCCGTACTGATGCTGCAGGCATCTGGCAGTGATGCGCCCACATCAGTACCGGTATCAACGACCACTGGTTGTGCTCCCCCCTGGGTAACTGGAACCTGATCAATGTTAACATAATATGTACATAAATTTACGCTACTGGGACCAGATTCAGTCTTATTTGGCACGATGCTACAATTATTGTCTACATTATTATTTTCACTAACACGGTCATTGTTCGATACCGGTTGTGCCTTCGAATCACGAACTATGCCTCGCGTAGGCGTGAGGGGTACGTCTCTACACTTGGCACGGTTCACAATTCGGCTGGGCCCGTTCGGCCGACGTCCTCCTTTGAGCCGACAACGGGCCGTCGGCGGCGGGGTGCGCCCTCAGTCCTGGCGGGACTGCTCCTGACGACGCGGCTCGGGCTCAGCTTGGCGTTGGCCGCTGGCTGCGCGGCGATCGCCACGGTTGCCGCCGCCTCTTCCTCGCCCGCTGTACCCGCCTCGGTTGGTGGGTTCCTGGCGCCTTGGCGCCTCCTCTTCATCGCGGACATCTCGCTGCGCCACGGGCTTCTGATCGGCCCGTGTCCGATCTCTCCAGTTGTCGGCGGCCTGCGGCTTCTTAGGTTCGCTGTCGCCACGGCCACACAGGATGCATGGCGGCGGCGGCTGCTTAGACGACGACTGGTACGCCTGGCGTCTTCCCGCGGGCTCGCCAGGCAGCGGGTGGAGTGTTTTGGCTACGGCTAGCAGCTGTGCCATCGTCCTCCACTGTATGCGATCCACTCGGATCTGATCTGCCTCTGTCAGCAGGAAGTGAAAGGTTTGTGCCATCACTTCCGGCTTCATATCCGGCATTAGGATTGCGGCGAGTTCTGACTTCTGCCGCAGGAATGGGTATGGGGCCATCTCTGGCCTCTGGCGTCTCACCATGAGGTCGATCCTTTGTCGCTGCCGGCGAGCAAAGGATTCGAAATGGAGGACGCCGTCCTCCTTGAAGGCTTCCCACGAATCGGCGGGATCGAAGTCTCGTCCCCAGGCTTTCGCTTCCCCCTCCAGGCGGCGTATAGCCTCGGACACCCGGCAGCTGGGCGGGCATTTGGAGGCTTTAAAATACACCTCGCACTCCTCCACAAAGGTGAGGAACCGCTGTCTTGGGTCCCCCGTGAACTGGGTCTTGAGTTCCGGCTTCGGCGCATATGGTCTTTGGTCGTCGTCATCTGTGGCCTCTCGTCGCGGCCGGCCACTTTCCACGGTGATATCCGTCCGCGGGCTGTCCTCCGGAAAGATTTGGGCGTCCTGAAAATCAGGCACGCCGAAGACGTCCGACGGACCACTGACGGCTGGCTCTTCCGCTGGGCGAGGCATGGTTACTAGTGTTTCCTCGCTGTCGGTAGATTCCGCTCGGCGTGCTTTGGACCGCGTGTGCATGCGAGCCGTCGAGCCGTTCGTAATTTGCAGCGATTTTTAATGCACGGCGTAGAGATTATTTTTAGTTTTACATCAAAAATCCTCTAAGTCTTTTTTTCCAAAAAATTTTATAAGTGTTTTTTTTTTTTTTTTTTTGTTCTTACACGAAAAATTTTTATAAGTATTTATTCAACAAAATTTTTCAAAGTGTTTCTGTTTTTACACGAAAATTTTTATAAGTGTTTATTCAACAAAATTTTTCAAAGTGTTTTTGTTTTTACACGAAAATTTTTTTATAAGTATTTATTCAACAAAATTTTTCAAAGTGTTTCTGTTTTTACACGAAAATTTTTATAAGTGTTTATTCAACAAAATTTTTCAAAGTGTTTCTGTTTTTACGCGAAAATTTTTATAAGTATTTATTCAACAAAATTTTTCAAAGTGTTTTTGTTTTTACACGAAAATTTTTATAAGTGTTTATTCAACAAAATTTTTCAAAGTGTTTCTGTTTTTACGCGAAAATTTTTATAAGTATTTATTCAACAAAATTTTTCAAAGTGTTTTTGGTGTTTACACGAAGATTTTTATTTTTCTTCGAAATTTTACAAGTCTTTTTATTTTTGTTAAAATTTTCACAAGTGTTTTTATTTTTCTTCGAAATTTTACAAGTCTTTATTTTTGTTAAAAAATTTCACAAGTGTTTTTTTTTTATTTTTCTTCGAAATTTTACAAGTCTTTTTATTTTTGTTAAAATTTTCACAAGTGTTTTTATTTTTCTTCGAAATTTTACAAGTCTTTATTTTTGTTAAAAAATTTCACAAGTGTTTTTTTTTCTTCGAAATTTTACAAGTCTTTTTATTTTTGTTAAAATTTTCCCAAGTCTTTTTATTTTTGTTAAAAATTTCACAAGTGTTTTTAATCTTCTTCAAAATTTTTACTAAGTATTGGCTTTTCGCAAAAATTTTATAAGTGTTTTTAAGTTTTTTTTTTTTAAAATTTTGCTAAGTATTTTTTTTTTTAAGTTTTTATTTTATATTATATAGTTCATATTAATGTCAAAGTTCCTTTTTGCACTACACTGCTCTTCCAGTGAGCTTGATGTTGTATAACACAGTTAAAAATCGTACTCACTATTTATTTCTATATTTGTGATGCTGTAGAGGATCTCAGGGTCTGGGATCCGGCCAGGTTTATGCGACCTGGACAGCACCATTAAGTTGGGCGCCACGATGTAGGCCTCCGAATCCTCGGCTAGCTCCGGGCCTGGAGTGGAGGTACATTCGAATGTCGGAAGAACAGGTAGGCACAATATTATAGCCAAATAAAAAGAACTATTCACTGTATCAAGTCAATTTATTAGGTTCCGCGACCACCAGAAGTTATAAAGTTCGAATTATGAAGGTCGGAAACCACAAAATATTAAAAAAAGTCTTATTTATTATATAATAACTAATTATATAAACCAACACATTTATTATTTAATTATTTAAGAACTAATTTATTTTTTTATCGGTAGGCGAGATTACGCGAGCACGGGGCACTGTGTCGAAAAGGTTGGAAACCCGGTCCAATAAAACAGAAATTATAACGCGGATGAAATGGCTAAGTCGCTGCCTGACACTTCGCCTAACGGTCAGATTGACAGTAGGTATAGGGGTGTAGGTATCAACCGGTAGGTATTATGGACCTCAGCGAGTACCTCCCCTCAAGTCCCTCGAAGACTTGTATATCGAAATGTGAGAAAAATTATACCGCCGACCGTCGCAGGTTCGGGGTAGTAAGAGCAGAAAACGACTGATGCTGGATTGTTTGTTTGTTTAGTATATTGCCTTTTTACTTTTAATTGGAGTCCCGGGGCTATGCCCCCTATCTCCTTCATCTATGTATGATGGCGTTGAGAGGCTTTGGCAAGGTGCTTGTCCTTGTAATTGCATACAAGTGCACGCACCGATTTTGTACTCACATACAAACATTTCTTCTTTGTTGAGATAGTCAACAAAAAAGAAAGGGTACAAACATAAAATACAAGGTGTAGGATGATGATATGACCCAGCTTCAGGTCAAATCATTGGTCTAGTGGAATCCGGTGAAGATCTCTGCATTGACATTGATAGTCCGATTGTCCAACCCCGCCGAGCAGTATTTAGTCTTTTATACTTGAGTCCCTGTGTTGAGTCATGAAAAATGTGTGTGTATTTAAATTTTTTAATACTAGGGAGGAAGGTTCCCTCCGCCTGCACTTATGTCAGGCGGCGGGGTGCCCTTCATCTTTTATTATCCTCGGGGGGAGGTCGGGTATCAATGTCTTTTCTTGTTGCACTGAAAAATAACAGATTAGTCGCTTGGGTAAGAAGGAGTCTGTGGTGAGGATGTGAAGGAACTATGGTGGATGCTTGTCCAGCAGGATTGCCTTCGGCCTCCTATAGACGTAGTCTGTGTCGCTTCCATTTTCGATTAATAAATTTTTAATAGACGCGTTGGGATGGTTTATCATGGATTTATAGAATCTCTTCGACAACTTCATGATATGTTCGTGGATGGTTTCAATGTTAAGGTCTCTGTGAAGTGTGGTATTGCGTACATACCACGGAGCGCCCGTGATTCGTCGCAATGTCTTGTTTTGAATAGTCTGAAAGAGTTTAATGTGTCGGGGATTTGAGTAAGCCCATATGGGGCTTGCGTAAGTGATTGTTGGTCTGGTGATTGCTGTGTAGAGCAGAAGTTTTGCTCGAGTAGACAGTTTACTCTTGGGGCCCATCATGGGTCGAAGTCTTGCGTTAACTATTATGGCTTGGCGTTTTTTCTCTTGTATGTGTTTATTAAACGTGAGTTTGTTGTCTATCGTAAGACCTAGATATTTAACCGACTTATCCCAAGGGATTATGTGGTTGTGCATCTTGAGATTTATCATTTTAAGGCGGTGCCTATTCGTATGCCTGGCAAAGTGAATGGCAGCGCTCTTAGCTGGATTAATCTGAATACGCCATTTATCGCACCAGTTGGATATTTGGTTTGCCGCTGTCTGGACTTGCATAGTTGCTTTGTTGAGATTGAGCGATTTGCTTAGGATAGCTGTGTCATCTGCGTATTGGGCAACGATGGTCGAGCTACCGTAACTGTCGGTGGGAATCGGTATGTCCTTTGTGTACAAGTTGTACAGGGTGGGACCTAACACGGATCCTTGTGGGACTCCGGCTGTGGGTATTTTTGTTGAGGATCTAATTCCGTTAAGTTTAACATTAAAGCTCCTATTCCGGAGAAAGGAGCTTATCATGTTGATCATGGCTGTGTCGAGTCCTGATTCTGAGAGCTTGACTATAAGGCCTTTGATCCAGACCTTATCAAAGGCTTTTGCTATGTCTAGAAAGAGACCTGTTGTAAAGGTTTTATAATTAAAAGCTTTAGTTATGTATTCGATTACCCTAAGTAGTTGATGGTTGGTCGAATGTCCTGCCCTAAATCCGTGTTGGATTTCTGGGATGAGGTCTGCTTCATCGATCATGATTTGAAGTCTGCGTTTTATGACTCGTTCAAAGATTTTACTTAAAGTCGGTAATAGGCTAATAGGTCTGTGATTTTCTGGACACGTCAGGTCCTTGCCGGGTTTTGGAATAAGGACTATGTCCGCTACTTTCCAGGCTGCTGGGAAGTATTGGAGCTCTAAGCTGGCGTTAACTATCTGCGTAAGTATTTCTATACCTCTGTCTGGGAGGTTTTTGACGGCTCTGTTTGTAAGACCGTCATTACCAGGGGCTTTTCGGTTATTAAGCCACTTAATGAGGCAACCGATTTCCGTGACCGTGGCCGGTGTTAGAGGATTTGGGGGAGGATCTGACCTCTTATTGTAAATATCCCTGGCTTTCCTGGTGATTTGTCTGACATGATTAACTATTTCAGAATTATTCCTGTCTATGGTGTTTGGAGAGAATTGTTTTGCTATGCTGACTGCAAATGCTTCAGCTTTGTCTATAGAAGAGTATACTGGGCCATTCGGTCCTTGAATATGTGTAATCTTCTGCCTGGTCTGTCTTAAAAGTTTTGTTAGGGACCAGTATGGTGGGCTGCCCTTGACTAAATTATTGACTTTTTGGCACCAGCTGGCGTCATCAAGTTCGGCTAATTCTTTCCTAATCTCTGGTATCAACCTGTTGTAAATCGTTTTGGATGCGCGGAGTTTTTGCTTCTGCCATTCCAAACGTGCTTTATTTTTCTCTCTGATTTTATCTTTAAGGCGCTGTGATATGTCTGGGCGGAGTGTATGATTTGATGGTCTAACTACAGTGGCTGCGTTTACGGCATCTAGTATTTCGCCCGTGAATGTCGCGACTGCGGAGTCTATGCTCTCCTCAGTGTTGAGAAGGGTTGGTTGCGTGAGCTTTTCCTCTAACGATGATTTAAAGTCTTCCCATGATGTTTGGGTTCTGATACGTCTGTTAATTGCTAGGACCACATTTGATGGGTCTCCTAAATGTAAAAGTACCGGCTTGTGGTCTGAGGATAGTTCGTTAACTACGCTGATTTCGTGAATGAAATCAGTTTCCGCGAGTAAAGCAAAATCTAAAATAGAAGGTCGATGTGTGTTATTAGCTGGGTAGTGCGTGGGCTCAGATGGAGCGGCTATGGTTATGTTATTATCGTCAGTGAATTCGTAGATCATTTTACCTCTGAAGTCTGAAGAGCGGCCACCCCAAGCTAAGTGCTTAGCGTTGAAATCGCCCGCAATGACTACTGAGGTAACGTTAGTGTCCAGTAGGCTATCTAGATCTGTTCTGGTAATAGAATCGTCCTTTTTGAAAGGGGGAACGTAGACTGACGTGAATTTAACGCTGCCGGAGGAGCGGGTATTAACTATGATGATGCTGGATTCTAAAATCACGGGTTTTTATACAGATCTGACCGATTTCATCCCCTTGTCCAACGTTTCGGGGGGTGCGAAAATCTGTAACGGTTTCACTATGAAGATCGGCGGAAATCGTGCCGTGGCCGATTATCCGCAACATCCATGTGAAAACCGGTTACGCCAAATTATAGGTCTTAGGCGGCACCTCCTGATGGGCGGAACCGCCCTCGCGTCACTTACGTTTTTCTGGTACCTCCTGGTACTGAGAGTACGTACCTTCAGAAGCAGTAGCGCCTTGTTTCCGGCCCAGCCAAGCGAAAAATGTCCGTACGAAGGAGTGCCTGGTATCGGCGGATTCGTTGTCAAATCGCCTATCGATACAGCACACCCCCCGCGTGGTGACACTCCTCATGGCTGAGGGAGGGCCGTCACAGAGGCGGCCGGCCCCGTGGGCTCTAGCGGCGTGACGGTGCCTCTCACTCAGAAACAAGGGCACTCCTGAGTTAGCCTGGATGGTAAGGCTTCATATGCCAGTGGTCAAATTGGCATATTCGTGGCACCAAGCCTACGATAGCGCATACCAATCCTTCGGCCAACTACCGTTGGAGGGCCAATCTTTGAGGCACTCCGACGGCCTGAATACCTCCTCGACGTTGGTCTCAGAATATGAAATCGGTAGGTCATTAATTTATTTATAACATGAAAGTTTAATATTAATTGATATCTAGAGGGAACGTTACTTAAATTGAATATATCTGCGTGCCTGTCGCGCAATCTTTCCTACCTTAACATCTAATACAGCTCGGTGTCGCCACCGGCACATACTTACGACTAGTTGACGGATGTTATTCCGTCAACCAGACATATAGGCAGCAATAATTGTTTAGTACATACTCATACTCCGCCGATCAAAGATTTCCCGCGCCTTATTCCAGTACGCGGTCTCCTTGATCGACCAAAATCATCGATCCGATTCTCCCGTCGCGCGTGAGCGTGACGCCGTCATATACGCGAGCGAGAGGGGCTCTGTCTCTGCAGAGTGGCAAATCGGATCGCGAAATCGGTTTCAAACACGTACGACAGAGACGCCGTCGTACGTCAGAGCAGGAAAGCTGCCGGAATACCGATTCGGAAACGCCGCGCGCGGAACAGCCGTAGCTATTACAAATCGAATTTTAGTATGGAAATTGATTACGCGGGATCGTGATTGAAATCGGATCGATGGTTGCCCTACGTGTTGCTATACTTTGTGATTGCACATATGTGCAAATGGAAGTTTTCGCAACAGGACCTATGAGCATATGTTAACAATCATTGCGCCTCGTACGTGCGCTGCGTGGTGACATCGAGCTATTACAATACAACTTAATTACCTTATTTACTATGTACTATAACGCCCATCCATAAGTCTCCTTTTATTATTCTCATTAGTCCTTGCATGTTGTTACATTATTTTATCTATTACATCACAATTTATATTTCATATTTACACTTACAATTCAGATCATATTTTCCATCCTATTTAATTTAATTATCCCCTTATCTAAACATATTTAATTCAAATTTTTATCCTATACTTTATTACCTATTACCTATACTCATGGTCAGTGACCGACTTATTCATCCGCAGTTCACCCTGAGAAGTCGTGGGACCTGTCAGAGCAAACTGCGGGACTTATACACATGAAATATGTCGCATGCTTTTGTTCGGCCTTGCCGGGGTCGTCATCCTTACGCCGGTGGCGCATTGACTACCAGGGTCAGACCGAGCGGCTGGGGAGCACTACTCCTTATGGGAGCGCCCCCCACAGGGGCGGAAAAATCAGTGCGTGACACTAACCTAACCTAACCTAACCTAACCTAACCTAACCTAACCTAACCTAACCTAACCTAACCTAACCTAACCTAACCTAACCTAACCTAACCTAACCTAACCTAACCTAACCTAACCTAACCTAACCTAACCTAACCTAACCTAACCTAACCTAACCTAACCTAACCTAACCTAACCTAACCTAACCATACGTCTACACCCCAAACGACCCGATATTCACTGAAGAAGAGATCGAGGATATAGTTTCAAACATAAGTCCACATAAGGCACCCGGAGAAGATCACTTCACCGCCGACATTTGCCTTCATTTCTTCAACGTGGATAGGTCATTAGTATTGGGTATGTATAACGCATGTCTCAGAGTGAGCCACTTTCCAGCTCAATGGAAAATAGCGAGGGTTGTTGTCATTCCCAAGCCGGGAAAAGACGACCTTCAAGACATCAAGTCCTACAGACCGATCGGCCTCATTTCAGTATTTAGAAAAGTACTGGAAAAGCTGATGATAAATCGGATAAACTGGCATTTTCATCGAAAAGGTAAGTTGAGTCAAAAGCAATATGGTTTTACGCCCCAGAAATCAACAGAAGACGCTCTGAACGCTTCAGTCAACGAAATCAGGACTGCGCTGCAAGACAAGAAGATGATCATAGCAATCTCGCTCGACATCAGAGGAGCCTTTGATAATGCTTGGTGGCCATTTCTAATGTGCCAGCTGAGAAGCAAGAAGTGCCCTCGGAACTTGTTTACGCTAGTGAAGAGCTATCATCAACAAAGGAAAGTCATACTGTCACATTTTGATGCCACGCTCCAGAAGGTTACGACAAAAGGATGCGTTCAGGGATCATCTTGCGGACCGAGCTTTTGGAATTACATCTTAGATGATGTACTTCAGGAGGACTTGGGCCCTGGAGCTGAACTGAGAGCATTTGCGGATGACCTGCTATTGATTGCTACAGCCAACAATACGACAGAGCTTGAAAATATGACTGACAAGGCGTTGAAATTCATCACATCATGGGGCTCTAAAGCCAAACTACACTTTGCAGAAGACAAAACCAACGCGATGTATATTACCAGAAAAAAGGACCGACAGCCAAACATTTACATGAACGGAGTTCAACTTAAATACGTGGATCACTTTAAGGTTCTCGGTCTCACCATAGATCGCCACCTTAACTGGTCCAAACACGTCGACAACATTTGTAAAAAGGCCGCAAGCATCACGAACAAATTGATCAGAGCCGCCAAACCCACATGGGGTGCGTCGCCGGGGGTTATGCAGCAAATATATTTAGGTGCTGTCGAGCCTCTGATAACGTACGCTTCCAGCGTGTGGGCGGACGCGGTAAAG